>NC_061122.1:117943373-117967403 GCF_002878395.1 Capsicum annuum | reverse complement strand
CAGCTGAAAGTAATACCAAGTTCGTAAAGGTAATATGAGCATAGAACTGAGTAAATCTAAGGAAGACTATTACCTTGAGCTGAGTTTGAGTTTGTGGAGAAGATGTGAGGATACTTGGCTCGCATATCTACTTCTGCTTCCCAAGTAGCTCCCTCAACGAACTGATTCCACCAAAGAACTTTGACCAAAGGAACCTCTTTGTTCCTCAGTCTGCAAATTTGATGATCAAGGATTTCAATTGGGACTTCCTTATAAGTAAGGCTGCTTTGAAAATCTATACCCTCTATAGGGAATATAACTTCTGGGTCACCTATGCACTTTTTTAGCAAGGAGACGTAAAATACTGGGTGCACAAAGGTTATGTTAGAAGGCAACTCAAGCTTGTAAGCTACCTTTCCGAAATTGGTGAGAATTTAGTAAGGACTGACATATCGGAGACTGAGCTTCCCCTTCTTGCCAAACCTCTTTACTCCCTTCATGGGGGAGATTTTCAAATATAAAAAATTGTCAATCTCAAATTTGAGATCCTTCCTCCTCATATCTACATATGACTTTTTTCGGCTCTGAGTTGTTTTAAGCCTTTCCCTGATCAACTGAACATTCTTTAAGGCATCAAACACCAAGTCAGGCCCTACTACTGTGGCCTCACCTACTTCTAACCAACCAATGGGAGATCTACATCTCCTCCTACAAAGAGACTCAAATGGAGCCATCTGAATAATAGAATAATAACTGTTATTATACATAAACTCATTCAAAGGCAAATGGTCATCCCAACTACCCTTAAAGTCAACAACACATGCTCTTAACATATCTTCTTTATTCTGAATGGTCCCTTATACTTGAATATCTGTCTGAGGGTGGAAGGTTGTACTGAGGTGAAATTGGGTACCAAGACCCTTTTGGAAGGCTTTTCAAAAGTGAGAGGTGAACTGCGTACCTCTATCTGAAATGATAAGCAATATAACTCCCTACAATCTGACTAACTCTCAAACATAGTGCTTGGCATAATCCTTGGTTAAATAAGAGGTATGAACTGGCAATAAATGGGATGATTTTTATCTCCTATCCACATTAACCTAAATTGAATCATGTTGATGATAAGTAAGACGTAAACCTATCACAAAATCTATCACTTCCTCCTAGTTCAAAGTAGGAATATTGAACTACTGCATAGACCCACTAGGCTTCTGATGCACAATCTTAACCTGCTGATATGTTGAGCACTTAGCTACAAACTCTGCAATGGATCTCTTCATCCCACTCCACCAATAGACTTCCTGCAAATCACAGTACATCTTACTGGCCCCTGGGTGAATCAAGTAACGTGCACCATGTGCTTATGCAAGAATCCTCTACCTCACATCATCAACATACGTCATACATAGTCTACCCTAGAAATGTAACACACTATCTCCCCATTGGGAGAAAACCTCTACTTTTTGATCTCTGACTAACTCTTTCATCTTAACTATACTGGGGTCTTTGTCCTGCTTTTCTTTTACTTCGAAAATCAAAGAAGATTCTGAACTATTCTGCACCCATACACTACCCTCAGCTGAATCAATCAAATGAGTACCCACCCCGGTAAGCTGATGAACTTCCAGAACCAACTTCCTCATACCATCCTTAACATTAGTAACACTACCCATGGACAATCTACTAAGAGCATCAACCACTACATTAGCTTTAGCCGGATGATACAGAACACTCATGTCATAGTCTTTCAACAACTCTAACCACCTCCTCTGGCGCAAGTTCAAGTGTTTTTGAGAAAATACATACTTCAAACTTTTTTGATCTATGAACGTATCAACATGAACCCCATACAAATAGTGCCTCCAAATCTTTAAGGCAAACATTACATCTACTAACTCAAGATCATGAGTGGGCTAATTCTTTTAATGGGGCTTAAGCTATCTAGAGGCACAAGCTATGACCTTACCTTTCTGCATTAAAACACACCCCAAACCAACTCTGAAATAACCACAATACACAACAAACCTGTCTAAACTATCTGGTAAAGTCAAAACTAGGGCTGTAGTGAGTTGAGTCTTCAACTCCTAAAAACTCTTCTTACAAGAATCTGACATCTAGAATTTGACTTTCTTCTGAGTTAACCTGTACATAGGGGATGCAATAGATGAAAATCCTTTAATAAACCATCGGTAATAGCCAGCCAAACCTAAGAAACTCTTGATATTTAATGGAGAGATGGGTTTGGGCCAGTTTCTTACTACTTTGGTCTTTTGAGGATCAACTTTAATTCTATCATCAAAAATGATATGACCAAGTAAAGCTACCGATGTTAGACAAAATTTGCATTTATTGAATTTGACGAATAAATAATGGGCTCTAAGGGTCTACAATATCGTTCTGAGATGGTCTGCAAGATCGTGTTCACTGCAAGAGTAGATAAGAATATCCTCAATGAAGAATATGATAAACATGTCTAAGTTCTTCTTAAACACTCTGTTCATCAAGTCCATGAAAGCTATTAGGGCATAGGTAAGACCAAATGACATGACTAGAAATTTGAAGTGACCATATCAAGTTTTGAAAGCTATTTTCAGAATGTCATATTCTCTAACTCTAAGCTGATGAAAGAATGATGTGAGGTCTGTCTTAGAAAAGTAACCGGCACCATGAAGTTGGCCAAACAAGTCATCAATTCTAGAAAGTGGTGACTTTTTCTTAATGGTGACTTTGTTCAACTGACGGTAGTCAATACACATTCTAAGAGAATCATCTTTCTTATATACAAATAGTGCTAGTGTACCCCACGAGGAAATACTGGGTTTGATAAATCCCTTATATAGAAGGTCTTTCAACTGTTCTTTTAACTCTTTGTGCTCTGTTGCAGCTATTTTGTATGGTAGAATAGAGATAGGCCGAGTATCTGGAAGAAGGTCAATTCTGAAAACAA
This sequence comes from Capsicum annuum, assembly GCF_002878395.1. Classification (NCBI taxonomy): domain Eukaryota; kingdom Viridiplantae; phylum Streptophyta; class Magnoliopsida; order Solanales; family Solanaceae; genus Capsicum; species Capsicum annuum. The sequence goes on along the minus strand of NC_061122.1, from coordinate 117,964,477 downwards.
TTTACCTCTTGGCAGGAACTCTGACAAGATCTTTGGGAAACATATATGGAAATTCACATGCTCCTGAAACTAACTCAAGATTAAGGGTCTCAGAATTAGAATCTTTAACTCAAAAAAGATATAGACACACCCCTTGGATATCATTTTCCTCGCTCTAAGGTAGGAAACAAGCTAACCTCTAAGTGCTGAAGTACTACCCCGCTATTCTAGGATAGGTTCATTTGAGAACTAAAAATACATAACTCTATCTCTACAGTCAACTAAAGCATAGCATGAATGAAGCCAATCTATGCCGAGAATGACGTCAAAATCTATCATCTCAAACTTTAATAAGTCTGTTGAAGTTACATTCTGAGATACCATAATTGGAAAGTTCCAGTATACCCACCGAGCTATGATATACTTACCCACTAAAGTAGAGACTAAGAAGAGCTCCGCTAGGATTTTGGGACTAACTTTGAAGTCAAAAGTTATATAAGAATTTACAAAGGATAAAGAAGCTCCTGGATCTAGTAAAGCATTAACATGTAAATGATATATTTGTAATATAACAGCCACCAGAACAGGAGAACTTTCCTGATCCTGTCAGGACTTGTGTGCATAGAGTCTATTTGGGCATTGCCCACTAGTGGCACTGGAAGCGGCACCCTGCTGAGACGGGCAACCTAACTAAGCTGGGGCACGATTATGTAGACTTTGGGAACCCACCTGAGGACACTCTCTAATTCTATAACCTGGTTTGCCACACCTAAAAAATATATTATTGCCAGCCTTACAGACACCCTGATTGTTTTTGCCACACTTTTGACTAAGAGGATTTGTTTAGGCAGCTGACACTGCCCTGATATTTAGAGCCTAGCTCCCTATCCTTATTACCATTTCCAAACATAGGCACTGGAGGTCTAGATATGGATGGAGCTAGAACCAAAGATTTCAGGCGGAATTAAAGACAATTTTGACCCTTTGACTTAGGCTGAGTAAAGTTGAAGCTACCTATTCTAGCCCTCTTATTCTATCTCTACTTCTCTTTATTATTTTGCTCCTTTATCTACTGAGCATAGACCATTAATCTAGCCAAGTCCATCTCTTTAATTAGTATTACAGTCCTACACTCCTTGACCATACCGTTGACACACTAGACATAAACTTACTCATCTTAGATCTATTATCAGCCACCACATGAGGAGCATATCTGGCTAAATGAGTAAACTTGAGGGAGTAATCCTTTACTGTCATGTTGCCCTACTTTAATTTAATAAATTATAACACCTTATCTTCCCTCAACTTCAACGGGAAGAACCTATCCAGAAAGGCAGCAGCAAACTCCTCCCATTCTATGGGCCCTGCATCTGCAACCCTATTTGTCTTCTACTGCTTAAACCATGTGTGAGCCATATCCTTAAATGATATGCAGCAAACTCAGCACTCTCACTAGTGGAAACCACCATAATATCTATAACCTTTTGTACCATGTAAAATAATTCCTGTGGGTTTTCTCCATACTTAGACTCTATAAATGATGAAGGGTTCAATTGGGTAAAGTCCTAAATTTTGGTTGTAGTAGTATTGGCCACTAGGTTGGCCTGAATGGAAATTGGGATTTCATTCTGGGATGCTTCAGAGTGCGCTAGAGTGGTGAAAGCTACTCAGAATTCTATGTGAGAAATATGCTTATCTAGGGGAACAGCCAGAACGGGCAAAGGTGCTGGCTGATTTCCAGTTCTTTTTCTATTAGTCTTTTTGAGAGGCATATTCTATAAATAGAAGAGAAATTTGAATTAGATAGAGAATTTAACTTGAGTTCATGCTCACTCGCACGACATGAACACTGAAAGAAGGAAAACTTTTCCTTAAAAAATGCCTCATAACCTCTTGTCCATAAGTGTGATGCGCTACACACCCATGATCAAGCCTCTACTTGACGTGGATTCTAGACTCCCTAGGACTTTTTTAAACCTTAGGCTCTGATATCAAGTATGTAACACCCCAAGTCTATACCCCAGATGTCATACGATACCTACAACCCCAAAGGACCATAAGCTAACCTATGACTGGTACCTGATGTGAGCATTGAATAATAATACTAAAATAAATGTGGAAGGTAGGCTAAAATTCTATAAGGTTCAGAATCTGAATACTGATAAATATAGCAACTGATAATAATGTCTAAAAACTGAATACTGTCTGAATTATTCTTATCTGAAAAGCCTCTACTAAATTTCCTGTATGTGGAGTTGATAGGACAAGCCCCCAACTAACTTTGACTAATAAGATATTGAATCTACTATATTACTAAAATGAATAATATACTCGATGGATGAGGACTCATTACTGAATTTGTTGCTGCTAACTGAATCAGTCTAAATGTGATCAGGAACCTGAGCATCCAAACCTATGATAAAAGACATCATAGTGAAAAGAAAAAATATGTATCGGTATGTGGAATGTACTGGTATGTTAGATGAGGTAGGCTGATATGCAAAGGTTCATATGCATGAGATGATAACTAACAGAATGATATAAATATAACTGGATATGAGTACATGGATAACTGAAACTATTGTAAATATTGGTTATATAATACTGTGTATATACATATATATATAGTATCTGAGATGATACTAAACCTGGATATTGAGTTTTGATAACTGAGTATTTTATATTAGGGATTACTAATAACTGTATTGCTGATAACTCAGTGAGTATTTCTGATGGTCCTGATTCTGTTGAACTGAACTGAGTTTTATACTATGTGTGAAGCTAAAACTGTAACTATAGGAGTGTTCATCTAAGCAACATACCCCGATTATAAACTGAGTTGGGGTCCAACCTATAACCCCAGTTGGAAGGGTATTAGCACTTTACTAAGGGATACTAACAATGTTAGGTCAACCCTAATCTAGCAGGAAGATTCATGAAATATATAAATATAAATATATATATATATATATGGTTGTATCAACCCTAGTCTGGCAGGAGGATGTCTTATCCTACACTGGCTACGTAGTTCTATAACATAGGGACTTCAACTAAGGGTTAAACTATCTACTGGTGGCAAGAATGTCCCCATCCCTGGGTTCGCTCGATGCTGAATCCTACTCCCATCTGAATGGACACTGAACTGATCACAAGACTATAGAAGGCTTGACTGAACTATTACTTATCATATTTACTGACTGTACTGAACTGAGTTCACTGAGTTCTATAATTAACTTAATACTAATATTTGTGATGTTACTGAGATATTCTATAGTTACTATAATTCTAGGTAAATAGCTTGATTGTTAGGTAATGAGTACCCCTAGGACTCAATAGCATCAATAGTAAAGCATGGCATAATTTTGAAAACATGACAATAATTGCTTGTTAACAATGCATTCACTTAGACATTTTGTCTAACACTTGAGAGACATGAACTTATACATGAATAGGAACACATGCTAACTTATTATGATATCACTATTCAATTCACATAGGGATTCTATCAAACACTTAGGGAGCATAACGAATGCACATGATAATGATCATCACATAAGCATCATTAATACAATATTGAACTTGTAAATAGAAGGTTTAAGATGAGGATCACATAATTCAACACACATACTATCTTGATTTTCATGAAACTTGCAATTAATCATATATTGAAACCCCAAACATTAAAACATACATGAACGTATTCGAGCTCCAACATGTAAATCATCAAATCATAATCTTGTAGTTTAAAAAGGATTCTTGAACTCCATGGGTGGTAGAAAACCCAAAGATGAACACCTAACATACCTTGGTAATTAAATTTGTAAAGATCGTTGGTGTGTTCTAGAAGCATGGGCCTAAAATTAAATAACCTACGGTTTTGTTCTTGAGAGAAATTGAGAATAAAGGATGAATTTTTCCCTTAGGATGGCTTAATATTGTATTTTAGGGATGAACAAAAGTGGGAAATTTCCTTAATTGCCTCTCTGGATGCAGAATTAAAAGAGCAAAAATCATGCCTAGTAATGCGTAGACCAATGCGCCGTGCTGAAGGGGTCGATGCGATGGTCGATACGATGTGTTGATATCATCTTGGCCTACTGGAATTTGCCCGCTTGATCTTGTGACAACACTGTCGATGTGATGGATGATGTGACACGTTGAGATCACATTGATCCACTATTTTGGACACCTAAACGTGCCTCAAACTATGTCCGAAAAATCTAAAACTCATTCGAGAACACCTATTGACATCCTTGATCATGAATCAATCTAAGAATAGACATCTAAGGTGATAAGATTCAAAAATAAATTCATTAAAATATCGAAGTCAAATATGAAACTGTGTCAATACTTAGCTGAACTAAGTTTGGGGCCTCTTTTCATGCTATATAGGACTGAATTAAACTAAGACTTTTACGTTGTCTTACAAAATACCTCCCACTTACACAAGCATCCGGTAACTTTTCCACCAAGTCTTAGACAAATAGAAAAAAATCACCTATGATTTGTCTATGCAGTGATTTAAACCTTATCTCGGAAGTTTCCACCCATTTCATTGATCATTAGGCCACTTTCTTTGGCCCTCTCCATGTTTTCAATCCAAAGATTATACTAATTATTTTCCTTGTACGCTGGAGACTATGATTACGTTCTTTGACATTTAATCAAATGTAAAATTAAAAGAAAATTGGTATACTGCTTATCTGAAGAAAGATATGGGTTATGGGAACTAACTATCTTTGGAGATGACTGATTGTCGAGTTTCAAACTTCAATTTACTGGATCCAAAGCAGATTTTTTTGAAGTGTTCTACAGTGGTGCTTGAAGGGATGGGTGGTCTCTTTAATATTTGTTGGGCATTCCTCGCCTCTTGAACTAGCTTTTAGGTTGAGTTAGGTGCAAGATCCATTTCTATACATGGTATCTATATTACTTGTCACTTAAAATTATGATTTACTCAGTTGCTTTAGGATACTTGCCAAAAGACAAAGGTAAGAGAAATAAACTAAAAAGAAATATTTGAGAAGGATTTTCATTATTTTAGTCTGGCATATTCTTTAAACAACTAGCATTATTTTGTGACTATTGTTGTATTTCTCGTGGAAATGAATTAGCAGTATCATAGTAATGTAAAGTAACACCCTCTATTTTTGGGCTAGAATTCTAACCGTTGTCCCTGCGTGTATAAGCTCTAATATAAATGTTTTCCATTCTAATATAAGTTTTATTATCACTATCCTCGTGTTTGAAGTGCTTTTGAGGTGAAAAATGTTCATAGGAATCACTTAGAACAAAGTTGAACTAAGAGCCCTTGATTCATTCAAAGTTTGATATTAGATTCTACAAGGGTCTACTTTGAACGTGTATAAATTTTTACATATATAGAATTTTTCAGATCAAGACCCACCAAATTGTTGATAATTGAATTAGCTTTCTAACGATACCAATTTTTTCTTAATCCGATACCCGAGCAAAAAGTTATGTCATTTTTTATGTGAGACAATAAGGTCTCGTGATAGGCTCGTGACGCGAGGTCCATTCCTATTTTTAGGAGGCGTGACGTGACGCAAGGTCCATTCCCAATTCTAGGAGGCGTGATGCAATGTGAGGTCCATTCCCATTTTTTAGGGTCATGCCATGAGGGTTATTTACATGAAAAAAAAAAAGGCTAAGGGGTAGTTTAGGCGGTTTCCCTCATCCCCAGCCATCCAAACATGATTTATATCTCAAAAGGGATATTATTTTCCCATCTTCTTCAAATCAACTCACATAAAAACCCTCTCTTTTCCCAAATCAATAATTCAAGTTTCTTTTCTTAAGAACACAAGGATTCAACCTTTAATTTCTTCATCATTAAGGTATGTGGGATTTCTGAAAAAGGATACTCTTTCATCCTTGTGCCCAAAGCTAGTTTTAAAGTTGAATTTACGTAAATTACAATTAGGGTTCATACTTAACCTATCCTATTTTGACTTTATGGATTTAAGTATTAAATTGCATGCTTGTCCTCGTCCATTTATGCTTTGATTTAAAGATTTTCAATTGAGATTTAACCATGATATTATGTTGCAAGTTATATGAAAGAAAGCATGAGATTGAAAGGCTTTAAGTTCATCAATATTACGCATGCTCATGTTTTGATCCATAAGATTCATATTGTGATTTTGATTTCATTATATTCACCAAAATTATTGAACTATTTGAAGAAGATTATTGAGCATGAAGTATTATTTTGATGTGACATGAATTTAGAGCGTGGGTTATTAAGACCTAGTTTGAATATTGATATTCTAAAAAGATTATGCTTTTAAAATTCCTATGACTATTTTACATTCAGATTTGAACAAGATTTGTTTTTTTATCCACAACTTAGATATGGAATCCACTTTATAGTTTTGATTACAAAATTTATTACAGTTTACAAAAAATAGATTAGTTTTGATTATAGCTTCAAACAGACAGATGCATAACTTGTTTTTATTATAAACCCTTATGCTAGTTTTAAATTGGATTTCCTACAGAATGAGCATACAATTAAAAGGAGTAGTATTTAGCACCATGTAAAAAGTATGGGTTTAGCGCATCCTACTTTCCTAGAACGAGCCAACGTCGGTACAGATTCAGAATATTCCTATTTCAATATGGATCACAAATACATATTTGATCACTTGTCTCAGTTTATACTCATTGGCAATAGTATGACACCTTTCCCCAATGTGAGGTTTTCCCCTTAGCGAAACTAGACGTTGGACTCCATGATAACTCACATAGTTTATGTTGGTTAGAAGAACCTCTCTACTAGTAAAGAATGATAGAAAAGTTTTTTGAAAGAATTTCCTAATAGAAAAAGAATAACAGTATAGTTTTAGAAACTAAGTGTAAAGGCTCACGAATTTACTAAGATGTTGTCTTACATAAGACTTTAGTTATCAGATTTCAGCTTTTAGTTTCATATGATAAATGTGATTCCTTTTTTTACACTTAGCCAGCATGATTTGAAAACAAAATAAGACTACAACTTCTTAGATCTAAGTATGGTGGCTCACAAAATTACCTTTAATCTTTACTTCTCATGATTTATGATTTTACGGTTTTGATTACTCAAGCCAAGGTAAGTCAGTTACACTTAGCATGCAGTTTTTGATAGATTGTATGAATAGTTCATTGTTATTTTACTTGTGCATTTACCCCCATATGCTCAGTCCATTCCAAAAGTACTAATCCATATATACATCTTTGTGCTACATTATTTATAATATAGGTACCAGTTCAGTTGTAGTCCATAGATCACAATAAGGCTGTTGCAGATTTCAGCCAGCAGATGATGTGTCCTCAAACTTCACCAACTTCAGTTAGATGTTATTTATGTACTTTATTTTCTTACTTATATATATATTGATTAGTGTTAGTTGGACACGCATACCAACTATTTATAGTCAGTATAGTAGAGGCTTCATAGACAGTAGTTTCTATTTTATTTTATATAAGCTGAGTTGTAATTATCTTAATATAGCTTTGTATTGATCAAGTTCAGAAAATATTGATCTTTCATATCTTTCTTCTGATTTATGTGTTTTATTCAGTTGCTCGTGAGTTATGCCAGTACAAGGGTTAGCTTAGGATCACTTGTGGTCCTAAGCACCGTGTGACGACTAGGGGGTAGTCTCGGGTCATTGTATGTAAGCACTGTAGTCCATTTTAGTATTCACCACATAAAAATCTAGAAAGAAGACTGTGGCTCATGAATCTAGTAATGATCAATCATTTTTAAATTATTCATATTATAGTAATGCTCAATCATTTTTCATGTCTTTTTAATTTGGCTAGATATGAAGTCAGAAGTTATAACACTAAGGTTGATATCTGGTTTAACAAGGCCATTGATCGACCTTGAACTCTATTAAGGAATTCTTATTCCCCGAGTCACTCCTGCATAGATAAGAATGGTAGTCCTGGCATGTGCATAGATGTTGTTGCTAGATTGAATTTTATTAACGATGCCTAATTTTTAATAGTATCTAAAGAAATCATAGCTGGCCTTAACTTTAGGCTGAAATCAAGCATGTCTTCTTATCTTCTCCCTTTCTAGTAGAGAATAATCTCTCTTTCTTGCACCCAATACAGTAGGTTAATTTGAGGATGTTCCTCTAAGATGAAATCATCATAACTTATAAACCATGTTCTTTACTAATTTGAGGATTTTCTCTAATGTTGATATTAATGTAACTCCTGAATATTGAGATTTAAATAATTGATAACCTTTCATTTCGATCACTTCACACGTCATAGTTGGAAGCGTACATTCCTCTGAAGTACATCAATGACATGACAGACCTTGCTAGGTGCTTCACATCAGTTCTTGCTTTGCTTGGCTTTTAATAACACTATTAACTGCTAGTAAAATCCTTTTCCTAGAGTATGAGCTGTCCTACAATCTGTAATTGACTCCTATTTGGTACCTTTTTTTATGTTTACAAGTATGTTGCCAAGCAGATATGTCTTTTGGTTTGGTTTTTTTTTTTTTTGCTATTTTACTAAATTCTATTTTCATCTTTCCTAAAATTCTTCCAAACTACTGGATGTTTGTTATAATTTTCTAGATTTGATTTGTTTTCATTCAGGCTCTTGTGAGTCCATTCCTTCTTGATGATTATATTGAAGATGCAGAGTCTAATTGCTTAAGCGACTATCAAGGTAAACAATAATTTGTCTGTGTTTTTTACCTAAATTTATTTTATCAGGATTGAGATTTATAGATACTAGTCTCTTTCTTTCTTTGCATAAGAAGAGCAAACTGATCTTAAAGTTGAACTTATATGCAAAGATTTGAATTGTGCTTACAACCATCTTAAAGATATTGATCCTGTTGCAGCCAGAAGAATTCATCCAAATAATGGCAGAAAGGTACAGTGATGTTTGGCGTCATATGTGTTGATAGTTTATTAACGTGAGACTATCAGCTGAAATCATTCACCTGAACACCTTGATTTTTACAATCTAACTTGAATTTCTTTGTTAATCTAAGATGTAACAACTACTATGACATTGATATAACACAAATTGGGTTTGATTCTGCACGTTGTTTCAAATTACAAGATATGGATCCACATGTTACTATTTAACAGCTTCATCATTGTTAAATTTGTCTGTAGGACTAAGTCAATTTATACTAAAGACATCTGTTTCATGGAATGTACCTTAAGCATTTCTTGTGATTTCTGATCTCTGAACCTATATATTCAGAATTCAAAGTTGTTATGTCAATGCATCGTTTGTTTGAACAGATGGTTACTAGGGGTGAAATGTTAAACTTACTTCTTTTATCGTACAAAACATGCAGTATCTGAGGTGGTTTGTGAAAGTAATAATATTTCATATAGACTTGTGATTCCTATCTATTTTACAGAGGTTTTGATTGATATATCTATTATCCCAACCTGCAGATTAAACAATAACTAAATTTGTATGCACGATTTGATGTTATTCCAAGCAAACTTCTTTAGGATAGGACTGTAGAGGTACGTAAATCTTGTTTTATTATCAATTCTATTAATTTAATTTTCTATGATTTTAGTTGTATTGATTTCTAGCTATGGTAAGATTTGGATTTGTATATAGTTGTAATCAGCTTTTAGATACTACATGATGGAACAAGATTGTTCCTTTAGGATTCTCTTTAGATAATATTTATATTGAAGTCTTATCACACTACAGAGGAACTCAGTTATCCTTCGTTATATGTATCATATCATCATATTGAGTTCATGTCTATCAACCTTCTTTCAAGCGGTTGATAGATCTTTCCTTACACTTTACTAAAGCGCAAAATTTTGTTGGTTTACGGTTCTTCTACTTTTAAATTTTTTCCATTCTACCATCTGTGTCTTTTGGTACTAGTCTAAGTTGTTGCAGTTTCATGATTCATATTGGAAAATATGAGCAGTCAGTACAAAAATGATAGAATATCTTAGATACCCTTTTTTACAGTTGATATATAGAAAAATAAGATTGTTATTTAGATTAAGATTTTAGGGATTTGTAGAGTAGACTAGAAAAATGAAAGAGAAAAATTAAGACACTCTCAGTCATAAAGGTTGTAGGATGGTGATCTACAGTATTAACCCATACGAAATGCATAATCCATTGGAAGATGTAAATATATTCTAGTTGTTTGTCGTAAGAATTTCTTGAAACTCTGAACATGCTCAATTTAGTAATCAAGAAAACCATATAAACTAGCTATAACCTGTTAGATTGATGAAAATGCTATAACTTACCTTCTCAAGTTATTTTGTTGCTTGTTGCAGGGCAGAACTGGGGTCAAGTGGATAATTCAAGATATGATTTCTTCTTTGTATGCGTGAATGCATCTCTTACCACTTTGGACCTATATGTCGATAGAACAGTTGATCACATGGTTGATGGTGGTTAACTAAAGAAAGTTATTGACATCTACACTATGAATGCAGACTATACAAAAGGCTTAAAGCAGGCCATAGGTGTTAGGGAATTTGAGCCATTTCTTAGGTGTTAAATACTGGAACATCCAAAACCTTTTGGTGAATCTCATGATCAAACACTACATGATAAGATATTTAATCAAAATATACAGCATATTATAGATTCCCCTGACGATAATGAATGAAAATCTCTTTTAACTGAAGCAATTGAACAAGTCAAGTTGAACACACTAAGACTATTTGATGTCAAGTAAGTACCTATACGCTTCATATCGTCTTATGTTTAAACAAGGTATATAACCAAGGAGAATATTCATGTGGGGAACTTTCGGTTTTTCTAGTTTGACTGCATTGGGTAGAGAAGTGTTCAGTTCTTGCAAAACCAGTTTTAGGTGCAATGAATAATGAATTTTGTGAAGGTTTTCGTCCAAGAGTGGTGAAATTGTTTTATATGTTTAGAACATAAATTTCTTCATACTGATTGTTGTCATTACCTTAATTTTTTGAAAACTACTGAATGGTAGTATAATATGCAATGCACATCATTCTCTTGACACATTGTCTCAAGAATAGGTTTTTAACTCCATGTTGGGTTGATGGCGTCCTTAGTTTTCGACCACCTATTCTGTGAAATCAATGAATATTCATAAAAATTTCAACCAACTTCTTAATGTTGAAATACTAAATATTGTTCACTTTCTTGATCTTGAGAAATGTGTTGTATTCTTTTGTAAATAATCTTTGTATCTCTACAAGATAGAGGTAAGGTTTATGATCACTTTATCCTCCCTAGAACCCACTTATGAGATTACAATGGTTATGTTGTTGTTGTTGTTGTTGTTGTTATTGTATGACTGGTACCATCATCTTTACTTATGATTTATGAATAGCTGAACCAATTTCACAAATTGTTTTTTTCCTGAAGTTATGTACTAATTTTCTTCCTTACTATTGCAGGAGTTGCTTGATTTAGGTGAAACAGTAGGAACTAAAAATGGAGGACGTGATTATTTTTTTGCCCAAAGATGAAAGATGGTAATTTAAACTAAAATTCAAGGACTTAAACAGTAGAAAAAGAGTTACTTGATAAATTTTTTTTCAATCTATTCAAATGTTATGAAAAAATTGATATCAAACTCTAGCTCAACGGGATGGTAACTATGTTTTTTGTGAAATAAATATTGAAAGTAATATCATGGAATGTTAACTATGTTTTTGATGAAATTTATTATTTTATGAGATATATAATAGGCTCATTTGTGGTCAATTAAAGACTAGAAATATTGCTCGTCTTTGAATATTTATGTACGTTTAGAGGTATTGCTCGTCCTTAAAGGTTAATCTAGGACTACAATATCGTTTGTCTTTAAAAGTTGATCTATGACCAAGATGTTGCTCGTCCTTAATGGTTGATCTAGGAAAAGAATTTTGCTCATCGCTAAAGGATAATTCAGGACCAAGTCTTTCTCGTCCCTAAAAGATAATTTAAGACTAGGTAGTTAGTTTATTTGGGATGAGATATATCATCGCTAAGAGATAATTATGAACAGGTAGTTAGTCTATTTGGGATGAGAAATATTATTGCGGAAAGATAATTACGATGAAGTAGTTAGTCTATTTGGGATAACATATACCATTAGTAAAAGATAATTATGACCAGGTAGTTAGTCTATTTAGGATGAGATATATCATCGCAAAAGGATAATTACGACTAGGTAATTAGTCGATTGGGACAAGATATACCATCGGTAAAAGATAACTACAACGATATTTTTTCTATCTCAAAAGGATTTTAAGGACTGACTTATTAGACTCGTCGCTATTGAACTTTTGCGGAGGAGCCTATTAGAATGGGATTCAACTAGTTTTTTCCTGTCCTAAAAGACAAATTTTGACAATATTTGGACTTTTTTGGACCAGATTTCCCTTCCTTATAGGCTGTTTTTCTTGTAGTGAAATTCATGTTATTGCTTGGTCTAGAGTCGATAATGATCCTACTTTATTTGAGCATGTTTCATATGTGTGAGAGGTTGTTTTTATATTCCTTGTTATATTTTGATGTCTACAACTTACCTAGTGTGTGTGCAAAGCGAAATAAAGAATGTGGATTTAGGAGAAAATATATGCATTTTTTGTTGATAGCCATGTTTTATACCCTCTTTTATCTACCCTTATGCATAGTCTTAGTTAGACCCATTGAGCCTTTAGCCTCTGTTCTTTGGTAGCATTATATGTAGCATGTTCCCATTCTTTGGTTTAATCTTAATTTGATCCAAAGATCCTAAGCGCTTTAGTTAAAAATTAATTTGGTTAAGGAGTAAGAAAATAAGTAGGGAAAAAGTCACCCCCAAAAGTAGCTATTGGTGTTAAAAAAGTGGTGTGTAGTGGTTGGGAGTTTTGTAATGAAAAAAAAAAGAAATTGTGTTAGAATTTAATAATAAGTTGATAAAGAATACTCCCTCTATAATAATTGTGAATTAGCTTAATGAGATGGGGAAAAATAAAAGAGAATTGGAAGGTAGAGATGTTAAAAGGTGTGGTTATGTAACGGTTAATCTTAATGTTCAGGTGATGTATTAAAGTACTTAGTGAAGATAGTAACTATTACTAGCAAAATAGTTCGTACCTGTCCCTTAGGCTACATTACAGCCCACAAAGTCCTATTTGATATTGAGCCTTAACATTTTTATATTAATGGAGTACTACACTACGGACAAACTTATGATTCATCTTATACAACTTGAGAATTCTTTGTGAAAGTGAGCATAATTTGATTTTTATACCTATTCTTGTGATAATTGCATCTATATGAGTGAATATGGGAAACTCTCTTGAGGTAAGGGAACATGTTTTATGATAGTTAGGTGATTTATATGATCTCTGTGATTGAGTAATATGCATAAGTTTGCTATCTTGGTGAATCAATTCTTGAAGTTAGGGTTTTTGAAGTAGTGTTCTTGAGCTTTCAATTTTATATAACGTGCCCCATGTAAAACTTGCAGTTATTTTAGTTCTAGCTTAAGTTTCGTGCTCCTAAGAGTAGTGTTTGAGTCTTTTTCATATATGATGATCACAAAAAAAAGTTGTTCGAGGACCAACAAGGCTTTAAGTGTGGGGTGATGATCTGAGGTGGATTTATACACCTCAATGTTGTTATCTATGCTTATATAACTTAGTTTTGAGGACTTTTATTGTGCTTATTGAGTCAATATTGGTGCAAATGAGAATCTATATGTTAATTTATATATTTTTAGCTTTTATACTGGGTTCATAATGATTTTGGATTCAAAACATTAAGTTATGCTCCAAGGCGAAAACTAGTAGGCTTAGCTTGAGCTAAGTTCCTTTCTAGTTCATCATGTTGGATTCTATGTTGTTTTGAGCTTTAATTTGTGTTGTTTGATGGTATAGAATACTCGATGTGTTGATAAATATTATATAAGTTTTATAAACAATATAGAAACCAAGAAAAAAATTTACCACAAGTCGTGGACCTGAAGAACAAACGCATAGGACAAGGCAAGACGAAATCTGGAAAATTTGGACATATAGGCGTGCCACGGTGCCTAGATGGAGAAATATTGGAATGGAACGCTGTTGTTTGCAACCTAAATGGAACAAAATAGTGTGCCTCTATTATAGAAATATGCCACAGACCCTAGGCTAAGCGGTAATGTCGTGGCACGGTGCTATGTTAAAAATGCTCAGCTTTGGCCTATTATAAATAGGACACTTGAACATTATTGTAAATACCATGGACGACCTTGGAGCTTTGAAATACTCTAGAGATGGCTTCAATTAGAATTTATATTCCTTTAATTTAGTTTTTTAGGAATTATTATATAGATTCATCTGTTTTGATTACGTGTATGTCCATGAGTGGCTAAACACTCTTTTTCACTATTAAGATCAAGAACATGATAACTCTTGTTATGAATTGAATTAGTTTTTGTTATTTATCATTGTTCGTTATTTTTTATCCTTGTTTTAATTATTTTAAGATTCACAACACTTGGAATACATTCTTAATTCTATCATGAGCTCGGGAGAAAGAACGATAGAATAGAACGTGAGATAGATAGAATAGGATCATAAGCTCTCAAAATTGAAGTTATGATTAAAATTTAGGAAAGGAATACACCTAAGTGCAATATTCTTTTCAATTATGGGATTAAATATGAATATATTTAACTTAGCTCTCGCATCCCCACTGAACGATATAGTTGTGGGGGCTAAGTTAGGTAAATGATTAGAGGTTCGGAAGATCATAGTCATAGTATTAACCCCATGGACTAACAACTAAGATTATTAACATAACTAATGGTGTTATATAGCTGAATGTGATTGTTCACAGCGCCTTAACCCTATTTTTTCCCTATTATTGTCCAAGAAACCTTTAATTTACGGCATTGTTTACATTTACTTTACATTTTAACTTTGCAAACACTTTTGGTTACCTTAGCACTTTAATCTTGATAGTTGAACTAGAATTGAATAGTTGTTTAACACAAGTCCCAATGGGATCGATACTTGGCATTTAATAAGGCCATTATATTACTTGGGTGGACCATGTACACTTGCATGTGCGCTTGAGTGCAACATTCATCTGCTTCTCAAAGTAGGTATAAGGTCTCCATGCAGATACTCACTTGTGGGATTACACTAAATTTATTGTTATTGTAATATCTAAGATGAAACCCTATCACATTGATTAGGAATTGACTTTGAGTTAAGATGTTTCTAATAGTGGAAAAAGGAAAAGACTTCCCTTTTTCAATCACTTTTTGCTATATATGTTATTTATCACGTTGTGGTGCCGACAAATTAAAGTTTAATTCCTACTATTAAGAGCCCGTTTGGATATGAGTAAAAGAATTATGTTTTAGCTTAAGTGATTAAAATCTTAAAATAAGTGTTTATGAATTAAGCAGATAAATTTTTGGATAGAAGGGTGGAAACTGAAAAAGGATTGTTGTTATGTTTGGTAAACAAGTGTTGTTGAGCACTTTGTATCGTCAAAATGGCTTTAATGTCCTTAAAGTTATTAATACCATAAATAAATAAATTATTTATAATTTTTAATTCTAAAATATATTTTTTTAGCAAACCTTCGATGTATGATGATTCCTTGAAAACAACGTAAAAAGATGAAGAGAAAATTGAAGGATAGAGACGAAATGAAGCAGCAAAGGGAAAAAGTATAGTTGGAATTAGACTAAAAAGTAAAATACCCTCAGCTTCTCACTTTTTACTTTTTTTTAATTAGTTTTTAATTTTTTTTAAGCACTTTTTAATTTTACTAAACACCTAAAAAAGCTAAAATAGATATTAAAAGCTGATTTACTAGATTTTAATGTTATCCAAACGGACTCTAAGTAGTTTTTTTTGTACTGCTCCAAAATTACTTTCTTTATCCATGTATATTACCTGATACCTACGAAAGGATCCAGCGAATAAATTTAAATAAAATGATTTAACATGCCGGGGTGGGGGTGGGGGGGGGACCAAATAATGAATAGTAAGATAGTAATTGAGAAATAAAAGAGAAATAAATGAGGTTAAAGTCGTAAAACATACCTAACCTATACTAAAAATTTCAGTCATAAACATTTTTCGTAGGATAAAATGGTTAAAGATAATCAACTTTTTACGATAGTTTTCGGGTAAGAAAATCATAGGTTTTGCTTATTTTTTGCAAATATTCAAAAAGTTGTGTATCGTCTTCACAAATTGAAATAGAAAAACTTATTGTATGACCATTAAGATTGAGTTAAAAAGCAAAATCATATTTGGAAAGTAGTCATTAGACTATATCTAACAAAAACTTTCTTTCAAAGTTAAGAAAATATTAATAAACTCAATAATATTTAAACATTCAAGATCTACGTGCGGTTACAAGGATGAAATAACATGTGTATATTTAAAAGTTTTAGTAAAAACATTTTTGAAGATGGAATTTTTGTTGAATTATGAAGGAGTGAAAAATCAATGAAATTACGAGTAAAATATTTAATTCAGCCTAAAAAATTGGAAAGAAATATTTTTATTTTAAGAAGATCAAGTCTCCCCACAACATTCAATAAAAGAAAAAAAAAAGTTATCTCAAAGTGAGATGGTTAGACCAGTTCTTATTCTGTCATTTTCTTGCTTTTCTCTTTCCTCCCATTACCCTAATCTTGTGCATCTGCCGTCCAAGTCACAATATTTATAAAAGTGATAGATAAATTGATAAATGTTCAAAAATTATTTTTGAAGGATTTAATTATTTTTCTTCTCTAGGACCATTGATAAAGAAAATTTTTCTCTGTTTTCTATCAAATGATCAAGTATAAAATCTAAATGTGAGTTAATCATATTATCATAATATTATATCCGTTCAGGGGCACAAAAGCTAATCAATTGTGTTACATGCATGCTTATAACAAGAACAAAAAATTTAAAAAATATAATCTCATTTATTAACAAGTGAAACATCATACACAAACATAGAAATAGTTTTTTGACTTCAACAAAAAGAGAAATCAAAGAACAACAAGATATATAAATGAAATTTAATATAGAATTCAATGTTAAATCGGGAATGAGATGATAAATATCATATCAGTTAAATCTCTTATCGGAAATCACACCAAATTTAGTTATACCAAAAAATCAAAGGTTACAAGTTCAATATATGTTGTTAGAGATGTCACCGTATACCAAAGTTGAGGGGTACTTGTAGTACTAGATTTATCATATTTGTTGAAATGTTATGTCACAGCATTCCTTAGTTATTTGTTTTAACCTTATTAATTCTTCTATATTATTTTTAAGGTATACTATATGCTCCATGTTTCTAGTTTTTAGGTAGTCGAGCAGATTTTTTTTCATTAGTATTTTTATTAATCTTATTTGCTCCATATCTTTCCTCCGATATGCTAAATATTCATAATTTATTATTTAGTCTGAATAATATCAATCTAAATAATAATGTCTACCATCAAAATCTATATTTTCTAACTCGTGTTCTATCCCTTCAGTATTTAGTAACTCATCTTCAAAATCAAATATCTTTTCCCATATGAGTTTTCTTATATCTATTATTTTTATATCCTTAGGTACATACAAAATAAGTATCTTGACCCTATCTATCATTTTATCAGATAAGTAGTTAGTTATAAAAACTAGGTTTCCTTTGGTTATTTTTTCGTAGGTCAAAAATTCTCTATATATTTCAGGTATAGCTGATAATTTATTTTCATCTTGGGTATACACGGTATTAAGTAGTCCGTAACTAAAAATAAGTTTTAACTAGGTTTGGATTGTTTTTGGTAGTGCGATTAACTTGTTGTATCCTTGTAGTTTTTGGGTTACATATTTCTGTGTTTGGTTCTTGGATATTTATAGCTCTGAGTTTAAGATTTAGGTAAGTTTGTATTTTGTGTATAGTTTCTATATATGCTCGGGTTATATGATTATATATTTTTTCATCTTGGTTCAAACTTTCTAGATGTGTGGTAGTTTGTGGAGGTATGAATAATGGGTCTTTTGGTATTTTTGGTATAAATGGTTTGTCAAATATCTTATTCAGATTTAGTCCTTGTCTACTAACTCCTTTGCTTGTACCTGCAGATGTAAATTGATAAATGTTATGGATTATATGGAATGTCCCAACGTCTCCTTTTAGCTCTGTATTTTTATAGTCATGCGGCTGACTTGTAGCTTTAGACTTCAGTTTACCTTCATTAGTTTTTAGCTTTTCTACCTCATTGCCCATACTGTCCACTTTCATTGAAAGCGTAGTTAGGGTTTTGAGTATTTCTTCTAGTGTATCATTTTATGTTATATCAGTCTGTGTAGCTTTGTCTTGGTATGTAATCTGCAATAACATTCTTGTTAGTATTAATTATTTCAACTGTAAATGTAGAGTTCAATATATTTAATACCAATCTCCGTATTTCTTTTGTTGTAACTGAATTTTGTATTTTCTTAGTTAACCACCATCTTACCTGGGTATTATCTATTCATACTATAAATTTATTATATACAATATATGGTTCAAATGCTAATAAACACTTATATAATGAACATAATTATTTCCTATTTATTTTCCATTTTATTTCTGTTTCATTAAATGTTCCTGAATAATATCTACAATGATGTTCTATTTTTTTATTTTCATACTTGTATTTGAGTACTTCTCCATAGCTATGCTCACTTGCATCTGCTTCTACTATATATATAAAAAAAATTATTTTCATCTGAGAATTGTAATTTTGGTAGCTTTTTACAAAGTGTCTTTATTTTTTGCACTTGTTTTTTATCTTCATCACTATAATTATATTCTACATCCTTTTTTAATTTCTTTTTAATGATTTTAAATTCTCTGCTAGTTTTGGTATATATTCTCTTACTTGATTTACTAATCCTAAAAATGATTGTAACTTTTTTTTATCTAATTCTTCTTTAGAATCTATTATTTTTTGTACTATATGCTGTTGCATTTTTACTCCATTTTTATCTATTTGTATTCCTAAGAATTCTATCTGGGTTTTGATTATTGCTGCCTTATGACTTATTCCTGAATTTTCTATTATATTTGTAAATTGTTCTAATAACTTTAGGTGTTCATCTTTAGTTTTTGAATATAGTAATATATCGTCTATATACACTATACAGTTAGGCAGTTGTGTAAAATAATTATTCATAAAATGTTGATACCTACCTGGTGCATTTTTATATCCAAATGGTAACACATTGCATTCTTAAAATCTTTGTGGCACTGTAAATGCAATTAGATTTTTAGATTCTTCTTCTAGTTTTAAATGGTAAAATCCTGATTTATAATTAAATTTGCTAAAATATTTATATCCTTGTATTTGTCTTATTTTTAGTATTTTATTTGGTATTGGGAAATTATATGTTATAGTTTTTGCATTTAAATTCCTATACTCAATAACCATTCTACTTTTTCCTTTTTTTGTTCGCTATGTTTATTTACTAATGCTGAGCTAGTGTGTTTGCTATTACTTTTTTTGTATATATTGTTGTTCTAATAGATCATTTATATGCAATTCAAATTCTTTTAGATCTCGTTGAAATTATACGTTAGTGGTTTTTGAGTTATTATACTATCTTTATTTATTAGCTCAATTTTTACAGTAGTTTTATGTTTTTTTCCATCCTTTTAGTGGATCTTCACTATACAGTTGTTTTAATTTATTTTTGATCATTTCTACTTTATCTATTAAAAATATAATCATTTCTTCCTTATTTATAGAGAATATAATTTATTCTATCGAGTCTTCAGTAGTTTTTATATTTTCTAATTTTTGTGTAATTTTTTCACTTCCTTTTATCCAATCTGTTTTCTTTCTTATTTTATTAGTAACTCTTTTTGCTCTTACCTTTTGTTTGCATGGTGTTGTAAACCACCATTGTGTTTTAGTTATTATGTGTGGATATAGTTTATCTAAAAATGACATTCCTAAAAGCATATCTTTTGATGTTAGTTCGTAATTATAAATTTCTTCTATTATTAATATTTTATCCCATATTTGTATTTTTACATTCCTAGCTTTATATGTAATTAGACTTCTTTCATTATTAAATTCTTTAACTACTATTGGTCTTTAAATTATCCCATTTACTTAAACAGTTATATCTACATAAATTGGCTTCTGTTCCTATATCTATCATTGACGTATAATATCTATTATAATATCCTTCTATTACTATCTTCATGAGTACATATATTTTCATATTAAAGATCTTTTTATTAACAATTTTTCTTTATTATACGTTATGGTTAATTGGGTATGTTCTATATTGTATGGTTTTACTTGTTCCAACCATTTTATTCCTAATATTATATCTTCTTTTTAAGTTTCTTCTTTTACTTCAAATTCAATTTTTATCTTTTTGACTCCTAATATAATTTCTTTTTTCAATCGTATTTTTAATAATTATTAGGTTTTTTGGCAAATCTGGACATTTATCATTATTTATTTTAATTTCTTCATTTTTACTAAGTATTTCATTATATAATTATCTTCTTGTCCTGTGTTTATTTGTATTAGATATTCTTTTTCATCTATTATTTCTATTATATAATATTGAGTTAGGTTAGGTTTTGAAGTTATCTCATATGCTATTCTTTTTTATGTTTCTATTTTTTCATAAGATATTCTTTTTGGTGTTCTTATTCTTTCATTTACTATTTCTAAATCTTCTACTATATCTATTTTTTGGTAGCTATAATCATTATTATCTATGATTTTTACAAATTGGTCAAAAGAGCTTTTTATTTGTATTTTATTTTTTTTCAGTTATTTTATGTTTTGTTGTTCATACATATAAATTTTTACATCTTGCTGTAAATATTTTACTTCCTGGAGTTAACTCTATTCCTGATATTTTTAGGTATAGTACTAATGATTTATCTATATTTTTATCTGTTATTGGTACTGAATAATTTGCACTTATTATAAATTTGAATTTTTGGTATATTAGATTCCCTCTTATAGCACTTATTATTCTTTTTTCTATAGGTTTTACGATCCTATCATTGCTAAATATAGTTCTATTGGTGTATCTATTCCTTCTCTAAAACATGCTTTTATTAATATTTCTGTTCCTCCAAGGTGTACATATTTTAATGGGTCTTTACTTTTTATATCTTGTATT